>NW_024097077.1:235000-280000 GCF_016545835.1 Crotalus tigris | reverse complement strand
CAAGCAATTGGAGCAGCAGCAGCTCCCAAGGCCGCCACCAGCCTCGCCCTCCGGAGGGGAACCCCGCAGAGTGGCCGGGCAGGGGAGAGGCTAGGCGGCCGTCCGTCCGTCCATGAATCGGACTCCACACCTCCGACTCCTTCCTCCTGCCCATTCTGGAACGAAAGTCTAAAAGCAGTTCGACTCCGGGGAGGAACCGGTCAAAGCCCGCCTCGAATGCCCGGCCCCACCGCGCGCAGCCCTCCCGGACCCCCCCCCCCCTTGCCAGCCGGAGAGCCCAATGCTGGTCCAGTTTGGGGGGCGGGGGCGGCGCAGAACCCCCCCAACCCCTCCTGTCGTTCCTCCACTGGTCTCTGGAAAAAGGGCTGGGGGGGGGGCAGCGGCAGGTGGTGCTTCGTCTGCGCCCCCCGCCCGCCATCTGCGCTCAGCTGGAGACGGGCCAGTCCCGCCCCCGGCCTGATTCCTCCTCCCGGGAGGGGGGTCCCGTCTGGCTGGACCAAGCCAGCCAAGGGCTCCGCTGCTCTTCTCATCTGAAGGTCCCCGTCAGGGTGTCACGCCCGGGTCACGGCGCCCTCCGAGGGAGAGCCGGGAAAGGAGGCCACGGCGAAGCCCAGGCTGCCCTCCCCGGCTGTCTGATTGCGGGGGGGGGCGGGGGGCAGGCGTCGACTCTGAGGAGCCTCCAGCCAGTGTGGCCAAGGGCCGCCCCCCAGTCAGCGCCAGAGGGGGGTCCAGGCCGGGTCAGCTCGGCCTTGGAAAGGGGAGGGCCGCTGAAGGGCCGGGTCGCTCCGACGGCGGGCGGGGACTCGCGTGAAGACTTCGCCCTTTGTGACCGGTCAGCCCACCCGCTTAATTTCGTGCGGAAACGGGCATTGTGTGAACGCTGCCAACAGCTACGGCTGTTGTCTACATTCAGCCCGGCGCGTCGTGAGAACGCAGCTCCCCAGCCTCTCCAAAAAGAAAGGAGCTCCATTCTCGGGCTCAGCTTATCTCTCGGACTCGCTCCTCTGCCTTAATAGCCCGCAGGCCCTTGTGCAACGTCCCCAGACCCTGGAGGGCGCGGACGGAGTTCTCCTGGCTGCCCGATCCGCTGGGCGCAGGCCGGGGCGAGTGCCTCGCAAAGGAGAACGACCCCCTCCCTCCTTCCCTCCCTCCCTCCCCCCATTCATCCCCTCCAGGCCGCCAAGGCCGAGGGGGGGGCTCGGTCTCCCGTTCGCGCTCGGGGGCTGGGCTCATTGCCGCCCCCTACAATGCGTGGCATCGGCTCCCCACCTCTCCATCCCTTCATCCTCCGTCCCATGGGTACCACGCAGCGCTGGGGACAGAGGCTCTTCCGAAAGAACCGGGTCCCCGGGAGGCGGGGGTGGGTGGTGGTGGTGGTGGCAGGGGAGGGGGGAGCACCGAGCGTTTGTAAACCGATGGAGTAAAACCGTGGGGACGCGCTCCCCGTTTCTCCCTCTCCATCCTTCACCTTTTCCATGGCCGTCTCCCCTCTTCCTTGCGCGGAGCCCGCCGGGCAAAGCAGGGCAGGGCAGGGCGGCTCCCCGAGACGGGAGGGTCTCTTCCGCGGTGGGTCAAGGACGGGCCGTCGGGGCGTCTTCTCCCCTCCTTCCGTTCTCCCGAAAGGGCCTGGAGGAGAGCAGGTGCCAGGCTGCCTCTCTCGGAACCACTGGAGGATCCCGGCGGGATCCCGGGCTTTGTAGGACCCCGGCCGGGGGTGGGGGCTGGGGTGGGCGACCCCCCCTCGCCTTAGCCCTGAAAGGAACCGGCCCGCGCACCCCGCCGGGTTCAGCCAATCGCGGCGCGAGGGAGGGGCTCCCACGCCGGGCCATTGGTGGAGGGCGCGCCCGCTCGGGACCGGGCGGGACCCCCGTTGGGTTCTCCACCTGCCTGCGCGCCGAGTCCCTGGGGAGGACAAGGGCCGCTTTCCCGCAGGCTGCTCCGGGCCTTCGCCTAGACTGGAAAGGTCGGGAGGAGCCTTAGAGACCATCTAGTCCATCCCCGGGAATCCACCGGCCTGATGGCTAAGGGAGGGCTATCAAACCGACCCGTCTCCTTTGGGACACGGAGAAGGAGCTTGAAATGGAGACGACGGAGGGGGGGTGTGTGTGTGTCCCGAAGCGAGGGGGAAGGGCTTCACCTTTTGTAACAGTGCCCTAAAAACAAATCGGGGCGCGCGTGTCCCAGATCTGGATGCTTTGGGGGTTCCCTTTCATTTCCCTTCTTTTGCCTGGCAGGATTGCTCCTTCGCCCCAACAGTTGAGGGAAACCTCGTCCCCAAAACGGGGGGTTGGGGAACACAACCCACCGTCGTGAGTGCCCCCAAGTTTCAGACCTCCGGTTGGTAACGTCGGCGCGAACACGTGTCTCGGCCGCGCTGCCAATTCTTAGGACTTTTACGCAGCAAGCGAAGTCTCTGGACTTTCCCCCCGCCCGCCCGCCCGGAGAATCTTTGACTCGGGGGCATTTGGCGTCTTGCAAACTGGCCGGTTGATTTCTCACGCCTGCTAGGAAAGGGTCGTCCTCCCGCGGGGAGCGCGCTGTGATCAGCCACGCTTCCTCCCTCCCCCCCCCCCGTCTTCCCGTCAACAGGAGGGAGAGCTTCCCGCCCTCCGTTGCTTTGCCCTGTAAACCAGGTGGCCTCTTTCCCAAGGATGGAGAATTAGCGGCGTTGCTGATTGTCGCAAGGATCGTTTCCACGCAACACACTTTGTGATGGGATGTCTAGAAAAAGGCGGGAGAAAGAAGGGAGGGAGGCAGGCAAGAAGGGAAGGGGAAGAGGAGGAGGGGAAGGGAAGTGGAAGGAAAGGAAAGGAGGGAAAAGAAAGAAGAAAAGGAAGGGAACGGAAGGAAGGAAAGGAAAGGAAAGGAGGGAAAGGAAAGGAAAAGAAGGGAAGGGAAGGAAAAAGGGAATGGGAAGGAAAGGAAAGTGGAAGGGAAGAAAAAGTAAGGGAAGGAAAGAAGAAAGGGAAGGAAAGGAGGGAAAGGAAAAGAAAGAAAGGAAAGAAATGGGAATGGGAAAGGGAAGGGAAGGGAAGGAAAGGAGGGAAAGGAAAGGAAAGAAATGGGAATGGGAAAGGAAAGGGAAGGAAAGGAAGGAAAGTGGAAGGAAAGGAAAGGAAGGAAAGAAATGGGAATGGGAAAGGGAAGGAAAGGAAAGTGGAAGGACAGGAAAGGAAGGAAAGTGGAAGGAAAGGAAAAGAAAGAAAGGAAAGAAATGGGAATGGGAAAGGGAAGGAAAGGAAAGTGGAAGGAAAGGAAAGGAAAGTGGAAGGAAAGGAAAGGAAGGAAAGAAATGGGAATGGGAAAGGGAAGAGAAAAGGAAAAAGAAAGAGGAAAGGAAAAGGAAGGAAAGGGAACGGGAAGGAAAAGGATCTGGTCAAGTTTTTCTAGCTGGCCCATCCGTCTCCTGCCTTTCTTTTAACGAAGACCTCTCAATCTCCGGGAAGACTGAAAGCCTCAATTCTTTCATTTGGCAACCCCCCCCCCCTTCGACTTGGACAGCTGCGGGCGAAGGGCTGCTGGCCTGCGCCGTGCAGACGGGAGACCGGGCCAAATCCCAAAGGACGGACGGGCAAGAAAAACCGCCCAGGGAGCGCAGGAGAGCGCGCGCGCGCGCGCCTCGGGTCCGGCGGGGCAGACCCAGTGAGCTGTCCATGGTGGCTGCAGCCCCGGGCTAAGCCGCAGAGGCCGCTTCGCCAGGCCGACTGGAGGCGATGGCTCGCACCTGGAAAGGCCCCCCCCCACTAGCCCAGTGTTTCCCAACCTTGACCATTTTAAGGCATGAGGACTTCAACTCCCAGAATTCCACAGCCAGCAACCCTGGCTGTGGAATTCTGGGAGTTGAAGTCCACATGCCTTAAAATGGTCAAGTTTGGGAAACACTGCCCTAGGCTGACCCCTGGAAGGGGAGAGCCTTCAAAAGGGCCGATATGGGCATCGGGAAGACACTCGACTTCTGTCTGAAAAAAGTCAGCTTCTACGTTTAGGCGAGAAAAACCAAATGCGCAGGTACAGAGTAGGTGGCACCTGGTTCCATAGTAGCAACTGTGAGAGGGATCTCGGAGTCCTAGTGGACAATCCCTTCATTAGGAGCCAGCCCTGTGCTGCAGCTGCCAAAAAAGCCAACACAGTGCTGGGCTGCATCAACAATCAAGATCACGTGAAGGGTTAATACCTCTTTACAAGGCCTTGGTGAGGCCACACTTGGAATACGGCATCCGGTTTTGGTCACCACGATGTAAAAAAGAGGTTGAGACTCTAGAAAGAGGGCAGAGAAGAGCAACAAAGAGGATCGGGGGACTGGAGGCTAAAACATATATATAAGGACCGGTTGCTAGAATTGGGCATGTCTAATTTAATGAAGAGAAGGACGAGGGAGGACATGATAGCAGTGTTCCAATATCTCAGGGGCTGCCCCAAAGAAGAGGGAGTCAAGCTGTTCTCCAAACAATTTTCTTATTCAGAGAGAGACTTAAGATATATCCCATGCTTCCATATATTGGGTTAACCCAGGGGTCTTCAAAGTTGACCCTTTTATGAAGGGAATTAAACAAGGGGAAGGGGTGACATGAAAGCAGTGTTCCAATATCTCAGGGACTGCCCCAAAGAAGAGGGAGTCAAGCTATTCTCCAAAGCACCCAAAGGCAGAACTAGAAGCAATGGATGGAATCTAACCAAAGAGAGAAGCAACCTGGAACTGAGGAGAAACTTCCTGACAGTGAGAACAATTAACCAGTGGAACCACCTGCCTCCGGAAGTGGTGAATGTTCCAATACTGGAAGTTTTAAAGAAGAGACTGGACAATCATTTGTCTAGGTTTCCTGCCTGAGCAGAGGGTTGGACTAGATGACCTCCAAGGTCCCTTCCAACTCTATTATATTATTATTATTGCTGTTGTTGCTGCTGTTGTTGTTGTTGTTATTATTATTATTATTATTATTATTATCTGGAAGACTTACTAATATGTGATCCAAACCCTTTCTCCATGCCCTTTTCTTATTGCTGTATTAACTGGGATCAATTTCTCCTGGTGATTCAGGAAACCATGATGGAACCCAAGATAGCTACCTCCATCGCTCCTGGCCTTTTACACCCTATCTTTGGTGAATCCTATTATTCCACGGCTGGCACCTCTTATCAGTGTCCCTACTACTCCGCTTCAAATTTCTTCAACTTCTTCACTTTTCTCTCTTTCTCTGAATTCCCTCTCAACACTGGTATTTCCCAACTGCCTAAAACTTTGACCCTTGTCCCGACGATAGGAGCGTGGTAGAATTTTTGCACAAGATTTCTAATTGCCTTTGACTCTTCCTTTCCTCACAAAATCGTTCCTTGGTTGCTGTCACAACAGGAGGAAACCGGCATAAATTCACGGCAACCAAGATGGGAAGGGAACGGCTTCATTTTCTGGAATTCCATCATCCTGAAACAGCAGGAAGATGCTTGGCAGATCCTTGGTCCCTCTTAACCAAGTTCAAGTCTGTGCAAGCAAAGATGTGATAAAAGGCTGCCCTCAATCCAGAGTAATTAAAACCACATAATACAGATGAGGTTGTATATGACAACGTATGAGTGTGTGTGCCTATACTAATGCACAGCAAATTCCTGAGATGGCATTCTGGCTCTGCGTTGCCCTGTTAAACGCACCCTTGTTATCCTTTGCTGAGTCAGGAAAATCCCAAAAGATCAGGAGCCTTGCTCTATTCAAGAAAGCATCGTCGTTTTCCCACAATGCCAGGGTGGACGTGAAGGGGACGGAAATGGCAAAGCCAACTTTTCGAATTACAGAGAAGGATTCATCTGGTTTTGCTTCTGCTTGGAAACCACGTCTATAATCACTGCCTGTTTTTTTATGTGTGGGTCACATAAAAGTGAGGGTGGGTGTAAAGACCTGCCTCAGCTAGGTGGACAGTGGGCTTCCATTATATGGTTGTGTCCAACATTTTGGAATTGGGTATATCTAGTCTAGTGAAAAGAAAAAAACTAGGGGTGACATGATAGCACCATTCCAATATCTAAAGTGCTTTCAGAAAGAAGAATGGGTCAAGCTATTGGGTATGTCTAGTCTAATGAAGAGAAGGATGAGGGGTGATAGGATAGCAGTCTTCCAGTATCTCAGGGGCTGCCCCAAAGAAGAGGGAGTCAAGCTCTTCTCCAAAGCGCCTGAAGGTAGGACAAGAAGCAACGGATGGAAACTCATCAAGGAGAGAAGCAACCTGGAACTAAGGAGGAATTTCCTGACAGTGAGAACAACTAGTGGAATGGCTTGCCTTCAAACATTGTGGGTGCTTCATCACTGGATGAAGAGACTGCTTGGAGTGGTTTGGGGTCTCCTGCTTGAGCAGGGGGTCAGACTAGAAGATCTCCAAGGTCCCTTCTAACTATTATTCTGTTATCTTCTGTCCCTCATCAACATTCCTCCAGGGGGTCACTGTGCCACTGTGGACAGATGACCCCCAAAATATTCTCTAAAGATGATCTTAATACACGGGCAAGAAGCTTTGAATCTGAACTTGTATGGGAGATTTATTTTTGGGTCGTTTTTTTCTGGTCACAAAGTCTAGCATATAATGCAAGTCCTATGAGCCTCGTTCACGGGAAATGTTTTTGACTTCAAAGGAGAGAGTATAAATTGATATAATCGGCGATGACAGAAGCTCTAGGGCAGAGCAAGCGGTGCTCTTTGCAATCATGCTGGAAAATGAGTTGCATACTTTCAGCAGCGGGAGTGAGAATTCATGGCTACCCCAGTTTAGCCTCTCCATAACCTTTTTTCTCCTTATAACCAATTTTGAATCTGAAAAAAAGAGAAGACTTTACCTGCCTTCTGTGTTTCATTTGGATTCTAGATTTTATTAGCATTTTTTCTGGGGGGGGGGAGAGGGAAATCCACAGGCAGCCCCAGTGTAAAGACAGGTATATATAATTTTAAAACGGGAAAGAGGCAGAGAATCCAAGATTTCAGCTGCCAAGTTTTCCCACATCTTTTTTTCAGATGCCTTTGTCACTTTTCTGCCTTGAATCTTCCTGCAGCTTCTCATAACAGAATAACAAAGTTGGAAGGGACCTTGGAGGTCATCTAGACCAGGGATGTCAAATTCAATTTCATTGAGGGCCGCATCAGCATTGTGGCTGCCCTCGGGGACCGGGCAGGTGTGACCAGGGTGGGTGTGGCCTATTGGGTGGGTGTAGATGGAGTGTGGCCTATTGGGTGGGCATGGCCAGCTCTACATCGTTTCGCGTCAAGGGTGCCTGTGGGGGCCTGGGCAGGAGTGGGACAGATCTGAGGGTCTCTGGCAGAAGGGGGTGGGACGGGGGCAAATGCCAAGGCATGGTCCACTGGAGGAGCCTCACTGCCTGCTGAAACCCCTCCGCTGGAGCCCATCAAGCCAGATATGTGAAGTAGGCGAGGGCCATTTGCTGGCCACTTCCAGGCAATGGTGCATTTCTTCATTCCTCACAAAGGGTGACACCTCCCCAGCATGCACCCCGGGGACAGGGCTGACACGGCAGAGGCTGGTTCCTTGCTGTTTCCAGACGGCCTTGTGGAGCTAAGACTGAATGTGTTTCAGCATAGATGGCCACCACAAAATTGTACATTGGCTCATTGAAAAAACAAGTTCTACACTGATTCAACAAGAAGACCTTAATTGCAAATACAACTGAAATATAAGCTGGTTAGAAAAGATGTTATATACCAATATTATTGTTATTTGCATAAACACGAGAAAAATGTCTCTATCTAATTTTGTATGTATCGATAGAATCAAGAACTGTTATTTGCTTAATGTTGGTAAAAGGAGAATTTCACTGGAAAAGGAGAGGATCAAGGAAGTGTATTACTATCTAACATGTTAACTATGGAATTATAGAAATTAATTACTATTAATCATTGTTAAATATATGAACCCAGACAACACATTGTTTACTAAGCAATAAAGATTGTTACACATACACATACATGTGTTAAATTTTAGATTTTTGCTGACAAAGAATTAAAGGGAGACTACTATAGCTATTTTGAGCTACTTAGCTCTCATCAGCTGGCCAAAGAATTAAAGCAATGGTGGCAAACCTATGGCACGCGTGCCAGAAGTGGCACTCAGAGCCCTCTCTGTGGGCACATGTGCCATGTCCTGGAGATAGCGAGGGACTGGCACCACCACCCTGGCCCCGCCCACCCAGTCTGCCATGACCACCACGCCCACGCCCACCCGGCACCCAGTGATAAATAAGTGGGTTTTGGGTTGCAGTTTGGGCACTGGTCTCTAAAAGGTTTGCCATCACTGAATTAAAGGGGGACTATACATATAAAAGTTTTACATGCATACACAATGGATTCTCCCTTCTTCACCACGCTATGTCATATCAAACCTTGAAATCTTTCTCTTTAAGAAACCTTTATTAAAAGGGCAACTCATTAACACCCTGATTTTTAACAGCTGTTAGTTTTTTTTTCTCTTGCAATTCAATTTCGTGCAACAGGTTTTAACAAGGTTAGGAGGGCAAAAGGTAGGCCTTGCTGGAACTTTCATGCCTTCTCCGCCGTGTTATAGTATTTAAGTAAAAAGTAAATTTGCTTGGTTATGGAGGGAGGTATTTTAACTGGATTTCTATGGACAAGGATGCGTATTGTTTTGAAAATGTGAGCTATAACTTCCTGAATAAGGATTTTATCACTTGACCCTCCGCAGGGGCCTTTTTGTATCCCTATGAATGTGTGGCCATGTATAATTGGAGCCCCCACCCACCCTCCCAAGGGCTTTTTGAGATCCATTGAGTGAAAACAAGCTATCGAAGTATCTTTTTAAACCGACTTTGGCTAAATGTCATATAACAAACAATGCAATGTTTTGAAGTGATGGAATTGATTAGCAAGTGAGTGTTTTTACAAAGTTTCCCTTTTATTGTTGATGGCATGGATGCATGTTAGTTCTTCCTTAAGCCCATGAGTCTTTTTCCAAGTTCGTGGAATATCAAGCAAGCAATTAATTTTAGCGGTTTATTGCTGTTTTGGGTATCCATAAATGTTTAATACGATGTTTGAAGTCGCCCTACAGGCAGCTGAGAGTCTCCATAGCGTTTGTTCTGTTTCCTTTGTCATATGCATTGCAATCGTTGCTATATATTTTTATTGTTCTTTTTCAACGGGACTTGAAAATAACGTCAATTTGAAAATGTGTTGAGGCTGATTCATAACCTTTTTCCTTCACTGGCACTTAGCACTGAACTCCCATTTAGTTTCAAGAAGTTTTTTTTCTTCTTCTTCCTCTGTTCCATATACATCCTTGTGCCTTTACTTGCTCATAGATTATTTCTTTATTTAGCACAGGGCAAAAATGTTAAAAAGCGCATCGCATAAGTTGCATTCTCCATGAGCAAATATCAAACTATTTACTCTGTCTACAGATTGAAAGGTGAGCTGTTTACAGAGTCGATACACACTGGAATTGCCGACACAAAATCTCTGGGGTTTCTCTGAGATGCGCTGAGAGGACCCGTCCCACAATATCCCTCTGTCTGCTTCAGAGCACCACAAGCCCACTCCCCAGAGGAGAGCTGTCCCCATTGATGGAGTAGCACACTTGCCATGTTAAGTCCTGATCCTATTGAGGAACCACCAGATCTTATGGGATGGGTTGACTCCTTTTGATTCAGCTGTAAAGCAGGAATTGTTGTGACACTCTGGAGGGGCCATAGACAACCACTCTTGCATCCAGGCCTGAAACAGATTGAAGTTATTATCCAACAGGTTTCTGGCTGTCCTAATAGGTGGATGTCTGGAGCAAAGCCTGTTATTTACAGCATCATAGACACCTGCATTGATTGGCAGGTATCCCAAGTCCTTGGATCATCTTAGTTGCTCTTCTCTGAATTTTTTTTCCAAACTCTCAACCTCTTTTTTGTGATCTGGTGACCAAAATTGGCTGCAGTATTCCAGTATGCGTGGCCTCACTAGGGTTTTATAAGAAGAGAAGGACAAGGGGGGGACATGATAGCAGTATTCCAATATCTCAGGGGCTGCCATAAAGAAGAGGGAATTAAGCTATTTTCCAAAGCACCTGAAGGCAGGACAAGAAGCAATGGGTGGAAACTAATCAAGGAGAGAAGCAACCTAGAACTAAGGAGAAACTTCCTGACAGAACAATTAACTAGTGGAACAACCTGCCTCCAGAAGCTGTGAATGCTCCAACACTGGAAGTTTTTAAGAAGAGACTGGACAGCCATTTGTCCGAAATGGTGTAGGGTTTCCTGCCCGAGCAGGGGGTTGGACTGGATGACCTCCAAGGTCCCTTCCAACTTTACTATTATTATTTTTATTATTATTATTATTATTATTATTATTATTATTAAGCGGTAATAATACCTCGCGTGATCTTGATGCTATGCCTCTGTTTATACAACCTAGGATTGCATTAGCTTTTTTTGGTTGCTGCTGCACACGGCTGGCTCACTCATTTGATGGTAAGGGTCTAGAGCACGGGTAGTCAAGCTTGGCTCTTTTATGACTCGTGGACTTCAACTCCCAGAATTCCTGAGCCAGCTCCACGAGTCATAAAAGAGCCAAGGTTGACTACCGCTGGTCTAGAGGATAAACTGTATGTTGAAAGATAGAGGGAACTAGGTATGTGTAGTCTAACAAAGAGAAGGACTAAGGGTCCTTCAGTCTCCTAGCAGTCTCCCAGTACTTGAGGGGCTGTCACAGAGAAGAAGGGGTTCAACCTACTCTCCAAAACATCTGAAGGCAGGACAAGAAGTAACGGGTAGAAGATCGTTAAAGAGAGAAGCAATCTAGAAGGAAGAGGTTGAAGACATTTCCTGTCAATGAGAACAATTCATCAGTGGAGCGGCTTATCTCTGGAGCTTGTGGGCCCTCCACCCCTGGAGATTCTCAAGAAGAGATTGGACATCCAGTTGTCCAGAATGGCATAGGATCTCCTACTTGAGCAGAGGGGCAACCAGGAGACCTCCAATGGTCCTCCCAGCCCTATTATTCTACCTTCTGCTCTACTGTGTTAAATTGCCAAGTTCTTCTTTGATTGCCCTGCATATGATTAGCCTCTCATACTTTGCAATAAATTGCGTCCACTGATTATTTTTCATCTTTGACCTTCTGGGATACATAAGCCTGTTCAATAAACTAGAGTAATAACATCCTGACAGGCTTGGCATTGTAGAACGCCCAAATGTTGACAGAATGGGATTTGGCTGCAAAGGCCATGAACTGAGTTGCCTCAACAATGGGCTGTGATACAAGGGTGGGCTGCACCTCAGAAGTCAAAATGTGTTTGGCCACAACCAAGAGAGTTTGATTAGGGGGATTTCAAACTGAATTCTCCTAGGATGGGCGTAAAATCCTTGACAAAAGGGTCTGAGATAAAGGCTGCACCACAGCAAGGAAGAGTGTGTAATATTCCCGTAGAACTAGTAGAACTAAAAGCAAATTCATCTTCCTTTATAATTGAAAATAGAGTTGGCTTTCCCCCCACACTTTTCCTGGAAACTTTGAATTCCTCCTCAGCTGGGGGAAAGCTCAGATACTAGCTTATACACATAGAGTCTTTTTTTAGCAGAGTCTCTGAGAAGGTAAACACATGTGAATGTTTACATCAAGAAAAAATGCTGCTGGAAGGTGCTAAAAACTACCTTGAAATATTGGAAAGGAACTCAGGGTAAACTTTAACCCAAATGAAAGCAGGCTATTGAAGGCACCGTCTGAGGAGTATGATTTGTGGTGTATTGGGGGATCTAAGAAGCTAGCTTCAATTGCATCATGGTACCAACACAGGATGCAGTGAGCCGGTCAACATTTGGGACTTGGAATGTCAGCTGAGCTCTTAAAAAAAAAAAAGTCAAAGCAAAAAAAAAAAAAAGCAATTGAATGAGGGATCTATGGATCTGTAGGGCTATTTGTGCTCAGCAACATCTTTGTGAGAAGACCCTCTTTGGAAGTTTGAAGGTAGCAAAGGCTACGTGAAGTGTTTGGAGATCTATCGCTTGAGTTGCTGACATAATTAACGATTTCATTAAGGTCATGAAAGGAACCGCTTGTATTTCGCCTGGCTTGCGGAAGGATACTTCATGTCTTCATTCATGCTGCTTTTGCCAATCTAGAATGTTGGATCTCCAAGTACTAAAGGGACAGCCAAGTAGACAGAATCTCCAACATATCAAGAGCCAAAAGCAGAAATAGCTACCACAGAGAACATCTTGGTCAAGAATTATTTATAACTTTCAAACAATAATACAAATGTAGAACATGTTGTTGTTGTTGTTATTTCTTCTTCTTCTTCTTCTTCTTCTTCTTCTTCTTCTTCTTCTTCTTCTTCTTCTTCTTCTTCTTCTTCTTCTTCTTCTTCTTCTTCTTCTTCTTCTTCTTCTTCTTCTTCTTCTTCTTCTTCTCCTCCTCCTCCTCCTCCTCCTCCTCCTCCTCCTCCTCTCATTTCATGGTTTCTTTCACCCATTCTGAGCAGCACAAGACACAGAACAAGAAGCAAAAGACGAGCCAAGCTGTCCCAAAATACAATGTCTGCAGCAGAGAAGGTCATGTTACCCTTGCCTCCAGTAGACCCCTTATTATCCTGTTTCATTCCTAAATGAGGTTGGCAAATTTTAGCAGAGTATACTGAGTAATGTATCAGTGGGGTTGGAAAGACGCTTGCTGGGCCTTGAAATCCACCTGTCTTAAAAATTGCCAAGTTTGAGAAACGCTGTCCCGACCCTTGAGGGTTTTCATGAACAGTCCTGCCATCTTTAATTGTGTCTCCACTGGCAATCGGTAGACAGTGTCATTCTTTGAGAACAAGCATCAGGGGAAACTGCATTTTGGACCACCTGCAATTTTTGGACACAAGTCAAAATGTGTGGATGTCTGCATGGTTTAGGGGAGATTCCACTCAAGAAACACTCTAAAATTTTCACTAACAAGGAATTTTAGCTTGTCTACTTTTCACTTCTATAAACAACATTGTATAAGCCTTTTATAGGAAATCGTAGACCAGGCAGATGGGTTGGGTTGTTTTTTATTCATTACAGCTGTTTTTATTGCTTAATTCCTCTGATACCATGCAAGTTAAAACTGCTTTTACAGCTGCAGATATTATTTTTTTTTTTTTTTGCATTTAGGCTTTATTTTATAATAAATATCACCAGACACTTTGATCACGATTGTTTGTGCATGTGCTGGTCTGAAGACCTTCCGATGACTTTAAGACGTCTCATCTGATAGAGAAGTTCAAAAAACAGGAAATGAAAACAGTTATGGCAGAGGTCTTCAAACTTTGAAGACCCCTGAGTTAGGGTGTAGACTTGACCAAGTTGGATAGAAATCAACCAAGGAGAGAACCATCCTAGAACTAAGGAGAAATTTCCTAACAGTGAGAGCAATCAACCAGTTGAACAGGTGGCAGAGACGGCTACTTTGGCAACCAATGAGGCAGCTTGTTTTAGACTATCTCACTATCTCTGCCAGGATGGTACTGCCAGCTACAAAACACCCGTTTATTGAAAAGCTACAAAGCCTAGACCTCTATTTTGTACCTTAGTCTCTTTTTAAGAATGTCTGGAAATTAAAGGTCATGCTTAAAGCGAGCGCTTAGCGTTGCAGGCTATTCTCCATTCATGTATTTAACTAAAAGAATCTGAGAAAAATAAATAAGGCAGAAGATGGGTGGGTGACAAGAAACCAATGGGTGGGCACGTAGCCTGGATCTACCTAGAACCCTTTTAATAACCATATGGTTGATGAAAATCAATATACTTGATAAGAGGTAAGTTGAGGCAGAGAGATAGGTTGAGCTTCATAATGATGCTATTTTCAATAGCCAGGGACTTTGGAGAAGAATAAAATCATTTTTTTTTTTGTCATGATAAGGGAATTCCAGAAGAAAAGAGGCAAGGTATTATATCTGAGGTTGAATGGGAGGTGAGAAAATTAAAATTCCCCTTCACCTCTGATTAAAGATGGAATTTGTAGGAAGAAAGATCTGTCAGGTAACCCAGTGGCACAGGTAACACCTGTTCCAACGGTTGTCCATATGCAAAAGGAGTTGGGAAATGTCAGCTAGCAACTACCTTAAATTTAATTTCTTTTTCTGTGGGTTTAAGTCTAATTTATTGTTTTCGGCAATTATGGTCTCTACATGCAAGCTCAGTCCTGTGTGTCTCATGCAAATTGGCACCTGTTTATGTCAAGAGTTGCGTCCTGTATTCCTAGCAGATTCTTATCCTTGGAGCCTTCTATTTTTTTCAACTGAAGGATCCTTTTTCTACCCCATCTGGTTTTGAACAGCTCTGTCTTTTTATCTCCTTTGCACGGATGCTTTTATATAAACTATTTAAAGAGGGAAAAAAAGGGACCCATTCTCCATTTTTTTTTTCATGAGTTTGATTCTGCTTATTTCTCATTTATTTCACAAGGGAGGCTGATTTGCCTCAACACTCAATGGCTGGGACGTGGCAGTATACGTGCCTTTCGTTTTAGTGCTTTATTTACTTATTTATTTTTTATTTGCATCTTGCCTATATTACTTTTATAAACAAGCCAAGGCAGTGAACACATCTCAGCCTTTTGAGAAAGAAGTTTATCCTGCCACTAGTAAACTTTACTGATTATTTGATTACCTTTTAAAAAAAAATTGTCAGGTTCTTATTCTGAAGGCTCACTGCACCTTCTTCCTTGGTTTCTAGTGGAATTTGATGATATTACCCCCTGCAATATCTGGCAATCTACCCCTACATTTTGGACAAGGTGACTCTGGGGGTAATACTGGAGATGTTCAGGAATGACAGAAGCTCACGGGCAAAGCACCCAATGTAAGAAAAAGAGAGGCGAGGAAGATTGTTCAGCCATGATGCCTGCAAGTCAATTGAACTTGTTCCCTTAAGCTTGAAATCCTGTACCCGTGTATTAGAAAATGTTTTCCCCCAAACAAAATCATTTCTAAGTAGGCACATACAAGATTGCATTGTCATATGCCTAAAGGCTAGGTTAAGGAAAAAAATTATCTATAAAAAATGGCATATATATATATTTTCTGAGGTTTTCGCGGGTGTTTGTATGTAGGTCTTTGGTTATTCGGGTTTTCTCCCGCGTCAAATTGGAAGTGTCTTGGCGACGTTTCGACAAAGTCTCATTCGTCATCTTCAGGCTGGTGTTTTCGGCTTCGTGCTTCTAGCAGCAATATATATATATATATATATATATATATATATATATATATATAATATATATATAAGCAATATATTTTTTTCATATTTTTAATGTATATATATATATATATATATATATATATATATATATATATTCAGTGTTGTAAAAGTACAAAATGTAAAACTCTAATTAATGTTAGGTTCTCAGCCCAAGGACACCACCAGGATTACCTACTAGAAAGTCGGTAATTATTATCTACTTTTTAGATCATTGCTTCTGCCTAATTAAAAAAAACTAGCAGCTTCAATAACTTAGCAAACAGAATACAACAGATGGGGAAGAATGACACTAAGGAGCCATTCCCAGAAAGGAGATAACAACAACAACAACAACAACTGCTCTGGGACTTCAGAATTCAAACAGACAAGCACCTGCAACATAACACCCCAGACCTAACAATTGTCGATAAGAAAGACAAAAAAGTCTGGATAGTGGACGTGGCAGTGCCTGGAGATAGCAGAATAGAAGAGAAAGAACTGGAGAAGATAACAAAATACAAAGACCTACAAATAGAAATAGAAAGACTGTGGCAAAAGCAAGCAAGGGTAGCACCAATAGTAATAGGCACCTTGGGTGCAATCCCAAAACAACTGGAGCACCACTTGAACACCATCATTGGCATTGACAAATTCGCCATTAGTCAATTGCAAAAGGCAGCCTTACTGGGAACAGCTTCCATCCTGCGACGAGATCTGTAACACCATCAGACATCCACATCTGCCTATCCCAGATCCTTGGGAAGGACTCGATAGGTAGACAAAAATGCCAAATCCAGTCTGAACATCTGGCTGACTGCAATGATCAATAATAATAATAAAAGTTGGAAGGGACCTTGGAGGTCTTCTAGTCCAACCCCCTGCTCAGGCAAGAAACCCTATACCATTTCAGACAAATGGCCATCCAGTCTCTTCTTAAAAACTTCCAGTGTTGGAGCATTCACCGCTTCTGGAGGCAGGTTGTTCCTCTGGTTAATTGTTCTCCCTGTCAGGAAGTTTCTTCTTAGTTCTAGGTTGCACCTAATAAGGTAAGATAGCACCTAATCAATCTAGGCTCATCTCCCAAAATAGCCTTGTACGTAATTAACATCTGAACGGGGGAACCACTAAGAAATCCTAGAACTCTTAAGAGTTTTAATAATCAGCTAGTCAGTGAAGGAAGCTGAAGAAACATTTTTCTCTTCTGCCAAAAGAAAACCTCATGGTGAAGCCTATGATGTCACCAGCCTGACTTGCAAGAAAATTACTTTAGATGACAAATGAAGCTTTGAGAGGTTCTACATTTTAGGACGGGAGGAACATAAAATATCTCAGTCCTTGTGCTGTTTGGATTAGAAAGAAAACATGAGCCATGAATGTTGTTTTCCTGACTTGGTCACACGGTCAGCTCTGATTGGCCATCAGTCATGCACATAATTTATACTCCGAGGTGGAAAAGCATCTGAGCCAAAAAAAGAGGAATTAGTAAACCCCATCAATCTTCTGATGTTGACAGTCAATAAAAGGCAACTTGGGGACCACCAGGGTCCTGCTTGCCTTGGACCGCGTAGACAGATGTGGAGGGTGGAGTTTCAATGTAAATTATGTTCATTCTTCAAAGCCAAGTAGAAATGAAAAAAAAAAAAAACCCATGTTTCCAAACAGTGATTGAATATAGAAAGCTCTCTGTCTCAAACAAATTTTGGAAAAATTATAACCACCGAAAAACATACGATAGGAGTCCTGGTACTCATCTTCATAGATTATAGATTTTACACCTATTTCTGGACAGCTGTCATCATTGCAATGATTTTTTTCCCATTCCTCTTAGGTACCCACCATGGATAGTGAATACTGTTGAGGTTCTGCATAAAGGGACACCAAGACTTGATAGTGGAACATCTTGAATAAGCAGGATGGATTAAGATTTACCATCTTGCCACTGGTTGAAGATGCTAAAAACTAGAAGAGTTTCAAACAGAAGATCAGGATAGGTTTGACACAGAAGGAAAACAACAGCATAGCTGATGTCCGTGTGTCTCAACCTTGCTAACTTGAAGTTGTGTGGACTTCAACTTCCAGAATTCCCCAGAAAGCATGAGTTGAAGTCCATACATCTTCCAGATGTCAAGGTTAAGAAACACTGCTTGATGCAGAAGGCAAGTTCCAGTCAAAACCAATATTGCATTGGTTGTGTCTGCTGCCCAAGGCAGAGGGACATAAACAAGGTGTTTAAATACTCAAACTTCATGAACCAAAGCCACAAGTCTTAAGAAGCAATAGAAAAACAAGTGCACACCTCTTCCTTGTGGTCAGGCGTTCTCTTCATCAGCCCAATGCTCTTACTTCAAAGTACATATGGTTAATAGTAATAATAATAATAATGAAATATCATTTGCCTGCAAGCAAGAATGATAAAATAGAAAAATAGGACCATAAAATAGAGAAAGTCATAGGAAATGAATGTTAAATTGCTCTGGGATTTTAGAATTCAAACAGACAAGCACCTGCCACATAACACCCCAGACTTAATAATTGTCGATAAGAAAGACAAAAAAGTCTGGATAGTGGACGTGGCAGTGCCTGGAGACAGCAGAATAGACGAGAAAGAACTGGAGAAGATAACAAAATACAAAGATCTACAAATAGAAATAGAAAGACTGTGGCAAAAGCAAGCAAGGGTAGTACTAATAGTCATAGGCGCCTTGGGTGCAATCCCAAAACAACTGGAGCACCACTTGGACACGATCATCGACATTGACAAATTCGCCATTAGTCAATTGCAGAAGGTGGTCTTACTAGGAACTGCTTCCATCCTGCGACGAGATCTGTAATACCATCAAATATCAACATCTGCCTATCCCAGGTCCTTGGTAAGGACTCGATAGGTAGACAAAAATGTCAAATCAAGTCTGAACATTCTGGCTGACTGTGCATAACAACAACAACAACAACATTGAGAAATAAATCTCGTCCACTTCAACTGGATCCTGACCGAGCCACTCTCTTAATGCGCTGTTGGTGGCTGCCATGATTTGTGCAATATTTCTGAGCTTATACAGTTCATACTTGTGTCTCCACCTTTCATTCTTAGGCTGCTGAAAAGCATCTCTTACTTTTTCAGCCTCACAAACAAAGCCGAGATATAGTTTCTTGCCAAAGATTAGGGAAAGAAAAGAAATCTAGCTTTTTAAGATTGCTGTTTTGTAAGAAATGCCACGGCAGATCCCCCACAACTGGTTTAATGAGACTGAATTAAATCTGCTAAAGCTGAGCTTCCCCTATTAAACATCTAAACAAAACCCCATTGTTTGTGAGAGATGCTTCTGAAAAAAAAGTATGGTTTTGAAAACTGCCTACCAAAAGAGAGCTGCATAAATGAGTTATGTCTAGTCTAGTGAAAAGAAGGCCTAGAGGTGACGTGATAGCAGAGTTCCAATATTTGAGGGGTGGCCACAAAGAAGAGGAGTCAAACTATTTTCCAAAGCACCTGAAGGCAGGACAAGAAGCAACGGATGGAAACTAATCAAGGAGAGAAGCAACCTGGAACTAAGGAGAAATTTCCTAACAGTGAGAACAATCAACCAATGGAACAACCTGCCACCAGAAGTTGTGGGTGCTCCATCACTGGAGGCTTTCGAAAAGAGACTGGACAGTCTGGAATGGTATAGGGTCTCCTGCTTGTGCAGGGGGTTGGATTAGAAGACCCCCAAGTTCCTTCCAAATCAGTTATTCTGTTATTATGAAAAAAAGGCAGGAAATAAATCTACAGACCACAGTATTACTATGCTAATGGAAGCAGCAAGAAAGGCTGGATTTAGATCTAGGCCAAGGTTCTCCCAGTGACTTAACAGCTAAACATTTGAATCTCCAAACTGTGAATTTATGACTATCTGTGGAAGGGAGGCAAGGCAAGCGGTGTCCTGAGCATAACAGCATCATCACGGCATGCCCTTGACACCCAAGAGTAAACTTGAGTTGTTCAGGTTAACAAAACAACTAGTCACAGACCTGGCCGCTAAAGCTGGCCACACACCTCTTGTTCATTCCTTGAGTTTCCAATCCTCACAGCTAAAATTCAGTCTAATCAAACTGCCAGGTTTTCATTGTTCTCAGTTGAATGATAAGCCGTAAGTCAAGGGTTGTACAATACACGTGGTGTGTACATGTACGTGAAGAAGCCTTTAATGATCATTATACTGTATGTCATCCTACGGGCTTCAACAATTTTCTCATTCAGAGAGAGACTTAAGATATATTCCATGCTTCCATGTGTTGGGTTAACCCAGGGGTCTTCAAAGTTGACCCTTTTATGACATATGGACTTCAACTCCCAGAATTAATTGACCTTGCCCCCATTCCTGTCTGCTTCCAGGTTTATTCAGGAGAGGGCCCAGATGCTGGAGGACTTTGTCTTCACAGAGGATATTATCCACTGTCAATTCAATACAGAGCAGGCTGCCCTCTTGGCTGCTGATCACCCAGTTCTCCATGGAGATGTAAAGCTGGATGCAAAATAGCTGCATGGATTGTGTTCCCTAATTGTGAGTCTGCAGCTAGACAATGAAATGAAGCTATAACATTCCTTTCCTGAGATTGCGTTCTGACCTTATTCCTTCCTGGACTGCAACTCTGCTGACAGTAGAATTTTGTCAGCCTTCGTTTTGATTGGCTCCCTTTCTCCCCATGAGTTATAGGGCAGAGGCAGCTTATCTTAGTCCACCCTGGAATCCATTGCTCAGCTGAACCCCAGTGGAAAGAGCCCGTTCAGTTTGGCTTCTTGACAACTCAAGAGTTGTTAGCCTTGAGCAGCTATCTCCGATCACCTGGGCGCAGAACGTGTGCGCATTGGAGCGCCTGGTCTCCAGTTGCGTATTTAGATGTTGTTGGAACACGAACACGTGAAATTGTCATGTAGCCAAGCCAAAGCCTTGGTCCCTTGCCATTCGGATGACTTCATTTCTTGGAGAGCTGTCATTATCCTGTTTTTCCAGAGGTGCTACCTAACATGGTCTCTATAGGAGAGACAAAGGATCTTCCCAGAAGCCACGTACATTGACATGGTGCCACTGAGTGATGGCATCAGATAATAGACGATGATCTTCTTTAGATTATATCACTTCAGAAACATTTTAACGCTCCCGAGGAGAAGGAGAAAGGTTTCCATGTTCACAAGGAGGCTGTATAGAAGAGTGGAGATTGTAACTGCTGTAACAGAAGGCCCACTTTAAAGCTGAATGTGTTGTTTGGAGGTGTTTTCAGCTGCGACGCAAGGTTTCAGGAAGGAACTTTACCTGATGTGACGTCACAAAATAAATAGAATAAATCCATGAACAGATGGCTTCTCGGTGGGCGGTGAATATCTGCTTTATGAGCACAGGCATAACTTCTCCACTTTGGCAGCTTCACCAAAGTCTAGGGACTAATTTGGCATGAAACAGCCATTAGCCTTAAAGGTGGTCTCCTGCTGTTTAAGGAAGTTTAATAAAGTGGTCTGAATGATGGAAAATGCCAGGGTGCGTCCATCGATAGCACCGGGGTTTCATGCCCACATAGAGTAACTTCCCAAGGGTGGGTTGGCTTTTCTTCTTAACTGTTTCACCACCAGAATAAGGGTGGTGTGTTCCTTTGGGGGGGGGGTCAGGACGTTGAAGGAAATTAAACAAGAGGAAGGGGGGACATGAAAGCAGTGTTCCAATATCTCAGGGGCTGCCCCAAAGAAGAGGGAGTCAAGCTATTTTCCAAGGTGCCTGAAGGCAGAACAAGAAGAACGGATGGAAACTAAGCCAGGAGAAAAGCAACCTAGAACTAAGGAGAAACTTCCTGACAGTGAGAACAATTAACCAGAAACTGGACAGCCATTTGTTCGAAATGGTATAGGGTTTCCTGCCTGAGCAGGGGGTTGGACTTGATGACCTCCAAGGTCCCTTCCAACTTTATTATTATTATTATGATTATGATTATGATGATCATCATCATCATCATCATTATCATCATGCTGAACACTAGGGAAATCAGGAGATTCAAGCAGTTCAAAAGATTTATACCAAGCTTAAGCTCTCTGCAAGAATCTGACCAACTAATGGTTAAGGGAAATGAGCGGGAGATAAGAGAGGCATTGTCAGACTTGCCCCAAGTGGACCCTCAAGAAAGTAAGACTCTTGAAGCCACTGAGCTGAATCAAAAGAACTTTTACTGAGAGAAACTGGAGGCAGTAAAGTCAGGCGGAATCTCTTCCTTTGCTTCCATCCATTTCCATTTGCAGAATCATGAAACTATGGGATTGGAAGAGAACTGGAGATAGATGATGTCGGATCCCTCCCACTCTATTGAGAGAGGGTTGTTCAAAATCTCAACAGAGGGGGGGGGATATGACATCATCCGTCTCCAATCTACAACGCAATCATTCAAGCAGTTCCAAGAAGGCTCCACACCCCTTTGCACCACTCAGGTGACTCTGAAGACACAGATAAACCTCCAAGTTAGATTGGTTAGAGATAAGGAGGATCGCTGAGGATTATCTAATAATAATAATAGTAGTAAAGTTGGAAAGGACCTTGGAGGTCATCTAGTCCAACCCCCTGCTCAGGCAGGAAACCCTGTACCATTTCGGACAAATGGCTGTCCAGTCTCTTCTTAAAAACTTCCAGTGTCGGAGCATTCACCGCTTCTGGAGGCAGGTTGTTCCACTGATTATTGTTCTCATTGTCAGGAAGTTTCTCCTTAGTTCTAGGTTGCTTCTCTCCTTGATTAGTTTCCACCCGTTGCTTCTTGTCCTGCCTTCAGGTGCTTTGGAAAATAGCTTGAATTCCCTCTTCTTTATGGCAGCCCCTGAGATATTGGAATACTGCTATCATGTCCCCCCTTGTCCTTCTCTTCGTTAAACTAGACATACCCAATTCTAGCAAACGTTCCTTATATGCTTTAGCCTCCAGTCCCCTAATCATCTTTGTTGCTCTTCTCTGTACTCTTTCTAGAGTCTCAACATCTTTTTTACATCGTGGTGACCAAAACTGGATGCAGTATTCCAAGTGTGGCCTTACCAAGGCATTGAAGAGTGGTATTAATACTTCACGTGATCTTGATTCTATCCCTCTGTTAATGCAGCCTAGCACTGTGTTGGCCTTTTTGGCAGCTGCAGCACACTGCTGGCTCATATTTAGGTGATTGTCTACTAGGACTTCGAGGTCCCTCTCACAGTTACTACTGTTGAGCATGGTGCCACCTATGCTGTACTTGTGCATTTGGTTTTTCTTGCCTAAATGTAGAACCTTGCTTTTTTCACCGATTGATTAGTTGATATCGTAAGGACTTCTTATTAACACCTATATTAGGACACAACTGAAAGATATGTAAATACAACGTTGATGATGAAAGATGGTTTACCAAAAAATTTACAGATGTTATATGTACAGTTTGTTATACTCTGTCCTGTTATAGAGTGTATTTTAAGTTTCTGTTTTTCTTTCTGTAACATAAGGTAATACTAATGGCAGTGCTGTAGCCAGGGAGGTTGAATCATGTCCACTTCTGTTTTTAAATGTACATTTAATAAAATTTGAAAAAAACACACACCAAAATCTCCAAGTGGCCTCAACGACTCTCTGAAAGAAGGCAAATGACCAGCTTTTCTGCAAGGAGTATAAATCTTCCATTCCCCACCATCCGGTCAGAGCTGAAGAAGCTTCTTGGATGAGAAGCGAAACGTCTTCAAAGGAAAAAAAAGAAAGTCCAGTTGCCTCGTGGAAAAAGCACCTTTGGGTCAATCAAGAAGAGATGAATGAGGTCAGGAATGAACCTGCGATGAATGGATATTGATTGAATTGAGAGGAAGACTAAGAAAGACACGGATGGAGGAACTTCATGAGATCTTCCAAATGGAGGACCCAGGAAGCTTAAAAAACAACAACCAATGTAGGGTGATGTGCTTTTCAGCGGCAGGAATGTATGGAAGGGTGGTTCAGTTAGGTTTTATTTCGGCTTGTCTCCTGCTATTAATTTATTTTGCTTAATTCTAGCTCTGCTCTTTGTATAGCTCATAAAAGGAAATAATTAATATGATGGACGTGTAAGCATGTACGTGCTGGATCTGAACTGGTATTAACCAATTAAGGAAGGAACGGTATAACTATGGAAAAACAGTAATCCCAATTATTCAGAGGATGTAGCATTTTTCTTACCACAAAAAGGCAAAACACTTGTTGGTTTTATCTTTGGAAAAGACACGGAAAAAGCCCCTAAGGTCCAGGCTTTTCTCTCCAGAATTCGGGCTGGAGGTTAAGCGTGCTCTATTCTTTGATTGGTTTTTATTGCTGATTTTTCTGTTTGTAAGCTGGGAGCGAATTTTCTTCTCAGTCCTAGGACATATGTTTTATGGATTATGGGTCGTTTTAATTCTATGGTTGGTTTTTCTTTTGGTTTTAAGTATTTGTAAGTGGTTTTAAGTATGTACCACTCACGGTCACGTAACTGGGAGATGGGCAACCCTCTGAATGCTGTCTATAAATAAATATATAAGCTGAGAAAGGAGAACAGGAGGCCCTTTTTTTGGCCATTTCTTACTTGAGCCCACCCTTTCTAACTCTTCTCCTCACCATCCCGTAGCAATGCAGAGAGTCCTCAACTTACAAGCATCTGTTTAGTGGCCGTTCAAGCTTACGACAGCACTGAAAAACGTCTCTTGAGACCATTTGCAAAATCCCCATTATGGTCATGTGATCGATACATGCTTGGCAACTGCATATTTATGATGGTTGCAGTGTCCTGGGGGGGGGGTCACGTGACCTTCCCAGCTGGCTTTTGAAAAGAAAAAGTCAATGGAGGAAGTGACCACATGGTTCACTTAATAATTGCAGTGATTCAGTTAACAACTATGGCCGGAAAAAAAAAAAAGGTTGTAAAATCAAGCACAACTCCATTAACCGCCTTGCTTAACATAGAAATTCTCAGATATGGTCATAAGGGAAAGACCACCTCTATATAGCTCTGAATAGTTTTGCTAAGAGGGGGAGGGAAGTAGCCCTTAAAAGCTGAATTCCTAATATAGACATCACCTTTCTTTTACCTTTGGATCAAACCAATTCAGGGTGACTAATGGTTCAAGAAATAACAAGTTGCGATTTGGCTAATTGTCTCCTGGTGAATCTCAAGGACCTCTTTTGTTCTACAGCTTAAGGACCACATCGCTTGGATGTAGAAGAACTTGTGGAAACTCCTGTCTAGGGTTTTTTTCAATCTGGGTTTTCAAGTTTTGGAAAAAGCGGATATGAATAGGCGGGTCTCGTGTTCTCTCTTAGCCGTGTAGCTGAAGAGACGATAGGAGAGAACGGGGACCCTGCCATTTTTCCCCAGTTTTCAAAGATGTCAGAATAATGCCTTATTGTGAATGTCAGTTGAGTATCTACGTATTTATGAAGAGATTGGACAACCACCCTGTCTGAAAATAGGGTCTCCTGCTTGAGCAGAGGGTTGGACTAGATGACTTCCAAGGTCCCTTCCAGCTCTGTTGTTCTGTATGTTGCGGGGCGGAGACAAATACATTTATTATTGAATAGGTTTATTTTCATTGCAAGAATTGTTTCTTTTTGAAGATAATACCAGAAATTACACTAGAGTATGAAGAACTTAGAGACTTTGGTAGAAGATTGGATGAGTTCAATGAAACTGTAACATTTACTTAAAAAGAATAACAGATTTGGAAGGGACCTTGGAGGTCATCTAGTCCAACCCCCTGCTCAGGCAGGAAACCCTACACCATTTCGGACAAGTGGCTGTCCAGTCTCTTTTTAAAAACTTCCCGTGTTGGAGCATTCACCGCTTTTGGAGGCAGGTTGTTCCACTGGTTAATTGTCCTCACTGTCAGGAAGTTTCTCCTTAGTTCCAGGTTGCTTCTCTCCTTGATGAGTTTCCATCCGTTGCTTCTTGTCCTGCCTTCTGGCGTTTTGGAGAATAGTTTGACTCCCTCTTCTTTGGGGCAGCCCCGGAGATATTGGAACACTATTTTATTACTTAGTACTTAATACTCATTCGTTATTTTTTAATCCATGGTGTTAAATTCTTAATTATTTCTCTCTGTTCTGACATTAGCTCAGGGTCTCTAGCATGCTAATAACATCCGGCTTTATTCAACAGCTGGTTACACCATAATTTTCCAGAAACGCTTCGTTTAGGTCAGTGTTTGCATGCCTCAGCCTATTTTTCACCAAGATATTTATTTGCTTTTAGAAGCAATTATCATTTTTTCTTTGGAGGAGGAGAAGGAAATAAGGTGCCCCTGGCCACGATCCACCCATATGGAAATCCGAGAGACTTGTTTGTTTTTACTTTTTTTCCAGCCCTCATCCTAATTTTGCTTTTACCCTCCTGAACTGAAAAATGGGTGTTTATTTAAATCTTGTCTTTGACTGACATTCTCAAAGGAAACAGGATACTTTAATTCTAATTGTCAGTGACACGTTAGTTAAAAAAGGCAGCCAGAATTGGATGCTAGCTGAGTCCTTGTTTCTCCAGTGTGCAAAAAACTCGATTCTGAAGGCAGATTCTCCGATATTTACCTTGGCTTAAGGAGATGAATCCATCTGCTGTTTCAAAGCAGACATTTTTAAAGGGTGGTCCAGCAATAGGACTCGCATTTTTTTCCAGTTCAGGGGGCTGGAGGTGAGCGATTAGAACCTCAGTGTGAAACAACACAAGGCTGGACAATGTGGCACATGCAGTCCAATGCAGTGAGCCGTGTGCAGATCTGTACATTGGGGAAACAAAACAACAACTTGACAAAAACGTGGCACAACATAGGAGAACAAACCCATCAGGACAAGAGTCAGCCGTCCATCTGCATTTGAAAGACAAAGGCCTGTCTTTCCAAGACAGCAAAGTCCACATTTTGGACAGAGAGGACCGCTGGTTTGAATGAGGGGTCCAAGAGGTCATCTAGTCAAAACTGAACAGTCCTCTCTCAACGGGAGGGGGGGAACATCGTCTATCTCCAGTGTGCAACACAGTCCATTCAGCAAATGGCTCCACACCCATTTGCACCACTCAGGTGACCCTGAGGTCACAGATCAGCCTCAACAACTCTCTAAAAAAAGGCAAAGGACCAGCTGTCTGCAAGGAGTATAAATCCTTCCATTCCCCACTATCCAGTCAGAATGGAAGAAGCTTCTGGGATGAGAAACGAAACGCCTTCAAAGGAAAAAACAAGAAAGTCCTGTTGCCTTGTGAAAAAGCATCTTGGGGACTACAAAGTCTTCTGGCCCTGCCAATCCAGAATTGTTTTTTTTTAAATAAAATTAACATACATCTCTAGTCATGTTGCCTGTGTGCAGATTACAAGAATAGCTATGTCAAGAAAGTTGGAATTGTGCTGCTGAAGTTCCCATGCTCTTCCTATGCTTTGAGATCTGATCTTCTGTCCAAACATCTCAGAAGACAAGGCTAGCTTGACCATCTGTAGCTCTTTGCAGAAAGGTCTTGTAGATAAGTAACCTATGAATAGAGCTACTTTTGTAAATGGAGATGTACATTTTCCATTGTGTTTTATATTTCAACCTATCGGACCATCCATTTAAAATCAGAACTCCTTGCTTGATGTGCAAGGCTGTTTTTGAGGAGAAAGAGAAGGATCTCTGGAAGAAAGTGTCTCAAACATGAGACCATCTGCATATCATACAGTATTTTGGACACACAGGAGCAGTGATGGAGTCTGTTTCATATCTGAGATGGTTTAAGTGGACCGGAAAAAGAGACTTGCAAAAAACTGCCTATCTACTATGTATCTCTCCCCTGTGAATACTTTGGAAGAAAATATTTTCTTTTGCATAATTTTAAAATGGTATTTCTGGGATGTGGGTCAAGAAACAACATTCATCAGGAGTTAAGAAGTCCAGATGGAAGATAAACTGTTTGTTATGCTTGGAGCATAAGCTGGTTATCAATTATCCATAGCCATTTGTATCAGTGTTGAAAGCAACGTGGTCCAAATTAATAGTAAAGGGCAGACAAGCTTGAATCACAAGTCTGAACAGACAAGTCAGAGTTCCCAGGCAAAGTTGCTCACACTACAATAGATACAACTCACTGCTTCATTGTCTTGCAAAAGAGCTTGCTCCCTTCCCTACACGTGGCCCATAACGGTCTGGTGGATGAAAACTCTTTTTTTTTTTTTTTTTAGATCGCAGTGTTTCTATTTACAGATCAACTCATTTTTTTTAGATCACAGTGTTTCTATTTACAGATGAACTCATTTTTTTAGATCGCAGCATTTCTATTTACGGATCAAATTAATTACTAGTATGAAGTATCTGAGTTACTTAAGCACTGTGCACTCAACTTACTTGGGATCACATTAGTAACACCCTTCCTTTTTACGAGGCTGAATAAAATTGGGAGACCGACGTTTAATCAGTCAAGACTGTCACTCAGAATTGGAGAGAACGGGTCAGGAGATGAACAGATGACCAACAAGGCTGGGTTAGTCATGGGTTGCTTCCTGCTGAGCAAGCAAAAGTGGCTTTAGGCATTCTGCTGGACACGCCAAGTGGACGTTTCCAGAAAGCAAGAGCAGTGAGAATGGAAGCAGGAATTTGGTCATGGAAGGAAATGAAAGGGGTGGTTCCTAACACCAGGTCCTCAATTTAAGCAGCAGGTGCTGAGCTGACTTGTCAAAGGAACGGGAAGAAACAAATGACTCTTCCTGACAGTGGAAATGTAGGATTCATGAGAAATTGAAGGAAAAATGGACCGTGGCTGTGGCTTGCAATGTTTGCAACAAGGGGGTGAAGTGGGGGAGACAAAATCCAGATACAATCCTTGACTTACAACTGTTTGTAACCATTTGAAGGTCCATCAAGACTGAAAAAAGGTAATTTATGACTGTTTTTCATGCTTACAATGGTCACAGCAACCCTGTGGTCCTGTGATCAAAATTCAGACAAAAACTGAACGGTGCAAAACAAAAGAACTTTAACTTTGCAAAGTCAGAAAAACGGTTGGCATATAAATTGAGGAGAGCTACCGAGCGGTGTTTCTCAAACTTGACAACTTAAAACATGTGTGGCTATCGACATCCCAGAATTCCCAGGCGAGCCCTGGTGGTGCAGTGCAGTATTGCAGGCAAACTCTTCCCACAGCCCACAGTTCGATCCTGGAGGGGCTTAAGGTGGATTCAGCTTCCCATCCTTCTGAGGTCAGTAAAATGAGGACCCAGATGGTTGGGAGCAATATGCAAATAATGTTCATGTTGTAAATTGCTGGAAAGTGCTGAAAAGTGCTGGAAAGCGGTATAGAAGTCTAAATGCTATTGCTATTCCCCAACTGACTGGGCAATTCTGGGAATTGAAGTCCACACGTCTTCAAATTGCCCAGCTTCGGAAACAATGCTGTAGAGAGACAGTTTTATGTATTCAAGTGGGGATGGAAGGATTAAACTTTTTCCTTCTGACCAATCAGGCATATTTCCTGAGGCTCTAAAGCAGTGTTTCCCAAACTTGACAATTTTAAGGCATGTGGACTTCAACTCCCAGAATTCCACAGCCAGATGCTGGCTGTGGAATTCTGGGAGTTGAAGTCCACATGCCTTAAAATTGTCAAGTTTGGGAAACACTGCTCTAAAGGAAAAAGACTTCAAGTGAATTCTACTGATTTTAAGACCACACCACTTAGCGCGCAGTCGTCTGAGCCCAAAATTTGTGTTGTTTCCCCACTCAACCTGTCTGCTTGCCCTGTTAGATTGGGCACAGTGCAAACACAGGGGATTTAGATGGTTACCCAGGCTGAAGGCAAGTGAGAAGTCACTGCGATGTTAAAAAGATGTCGAGACTCTAGAACGAGTGCAGAGAAGAGCAACAAAGATGATCAGGGGAACGGAGGCTAAAGCATATAAGGAACGGCTGCTGGAATTGGGGATGTCTAGTTTAATGAAGAGAAGGACGAAGGGGGACATGATAGCATTCCAATATCTCAGGGGCTGCCCCAAAGAAGAGGGAGTCAAACTATTCTCCAAAGTGCCTGAAGGCAGGACAAGAAGCAACGGGTGGAAACTAATCAAGGAGAGAAGCAACCTGGAACTAAGGAGAAACTTCCGGACAGTTAGAACAATTAACCAGTGGAACCACCTGCCCCCAGAAGCGGTGAATGCTCCAATGCTGTAAGTTTTTAAGAAGAGACTGGACAGCCATTTGTCTGAAATGGTGTAGGGTTTCCTGCCTGAGCAGGGAGTTGGACTAGATGACCTCCAAGGTCCCTTCCAACTTTACTATTATTATTATTATTATAGATCATCGCACAGTCAGCCAGATGTTCAGAATGGATTTGGCATTTTGTCTACCTATCGAGTCCTTACCCAGGACCTGGGATAGGCAGATGTGGGTGTTTGATGGTATTACAGATATTGTCGCAGGATGGAAGCAGTTCCTAGTAAGGCCGCCTTTTGCAATTGACTAATAGCGAATTTGTCAATGCCAATGGTGTTCAACTGGTGCTCCAGTTGTTTTGGGATTGCACCCAAGGCGCCTATGACTATTGGTACTACCCTTGTTTGCTTTTGCCACAGTCTTTCTATTTCTATTTGTAAGTCTTTGTATTTTGTGATCTTCTCCAGTTCTTTCTCGTCTATTCTGCTGTCTCCAGGCACTGCGACGTCCACTATCCAGACTTTTTTGTCTTTCTTATTGACAATTGTTAAGTCTGGGTTGTTGTTGTTGTTGTTGTTGTTATTATTATTATTATTATTATTCAGGCCCTTTCAGATGGTACTTGCTTTTGAAAGTTAATGTAGGATTAAAAAAAGGGAGCTGCTGTGTATTTCTACAGCTGGGTTTCAGGCAAACAGCCCGGCCTGACCTTCGGGTCTAAGCACCAAGAAGGAGGGGATAGCTATGACTTTCACAAAGAGGACCTAGACGAGAATTAAGCTCTCTCAACCGTGCAGAATTTCAGTTTTTGAAATAGCCTGAATCTGAAGCTATTTTTAGGGATGCAAAACTCAATTGTGGCTTTCCTAGGTAACCGTGCAAGCTCAAACAGCCGGCTTTCTACACGCACACCAGGATATCCTGTCACCACCATGCCATTAACTGTCCGATGGGAAGAAAAAAAAAAAGGCATCTCAGTCAAGGTAATTGGATACCCGGTGTAGAAAAAGTGGGTTTTATCATCACTCATCGGAGATGAAAAAGGAGCGGAATGAATTCTGAATGTTTTTACTTCTTTCATAAGGAATTCTGTGTTTTGCACCGGGTGGGGGGTGGGGGCTGGGGGGCGGGAGAAAGGAAAGCCTGCAGAGTTTTAATCAGCTTGGCACACAGCAGCATCCGGCAACCGTAATGGGAAAGTCACGCTCAAAGTTAGAGGGTCTTAAGTCTTGAATAGGTGTTTCCTATTGCCAGCTTTTTGACAGAAAGCGGGCTGAACTGGCTATCCAGAGATAAATTTCCAAACCCTACAGTGAAGAAAACCATAGGCAACTTCACATCCACCAGGTTGCATGAAATATTATCCGTAAAAAGGATTTACCTTGCACACCGACCTGGGGAGTGTGCGAGGTTTACAAACTCAAATCAAGGACTTAGGAAAATAAAGTTCCTTTTATAAAAGCTGTTACTTTAGAAAGAGAATATATATGAATTACATTTCATATGATGCAGTATATAATCTTTCTAGAAAGACATTATTTTTCTAAAGAGTAATTTCTTCCCCCCCTCCCCAAAAAAACCCACACAACCTTTCATTCCAAAGAGTCATTCAGAGAAAAACACAATGGACAAAGAGAGAATTTTTAAAGACACCCTTACAAAACCCAGCTTTGTTTCTTATAAATGCAGCTCAGGAAAGGGGGAGAGGCCAGAGATGTCTTTCTAGAAGTCTATGATTTTTTTTTTTTGATAAAAGAGTACTTAATAACAACAAACAAAAATGCTTCATTAACAACCAATTAACATTTCCAACGTTCTTGGTTTTGACTTTGGAATAATAACTTGTGTACACAGTTTTGCTGAACTGACTCCGTTTCTGGCTTTGCCCAAAATTTGGATCGTAAAGAAACCAGAAGGGACAAATCTGGATAACATGGGCTAAAGTTCAAATACCCAACCAAGTGTTGGAAGCAGCAAAGATGATCAAGGGTCTGGAGGCTGAATCGGCAAGTTGGCCGTGGCAAGGTATCCTGTGGTGCAAATTTGGTGCAATCCCAAAACAACTGGAGCACCACTTGAACACCATTGGCATTGACAAATTCGCTATTAGTCAATTGCAAAAGGCAGCCTTACTAGGAACTGCTTCCATCCTGCGACGATACCTGTAATACCATCAAACATCCACATCTGCCTATCCCAGGTCCTGGGTAAGGAGTCAATAGGTAGACAAAATGCCAAATCCAGTCTGAACATCTGGCTGGATGATCCATAATAACAATAACAATAACAACGTTCTAAATCTCTGCCCACTCTCCCATTCAAGGATTCTACAGGAAAAGTTCAAATGCATGAATTTAAGATGAGAAAGGAGAAGTCCTTGATCAGGACATTTCTCAATTGAAAAAATGGCTTTTTATTCCCCAGTCCTCTGTTTCTAGATCAGGGGTCTTCAAACTTGGGCTTTTTAGGACTTGTGGACTTCAACTCCCAGAATTCCTCAGCCAGTCCACAAGCCATAAAAAGCCCAAGTTTGAAGACCCCTGTTCTAGATGACAAAACAACAACAACAACAACAACAACAACTCAATTGTTCCTGCAAAGGGAATAGGGTGAAAGAGTTTGGTCTAAATTATTTGGGATGCTATTTTTTTTAAAAAATGTATCTGCTGTAGAAAAGTCCTCTGGGTGGTGGATTAATTGAGAGGACAATTTCTCCACAAATGGTTTTAATAATTGACCTTGGATTGAAGTGTCGCCCACTGTTTTAACTTCTGCCCTTTCGAACTCTGCTTAGCAGCCTTTCCAACTCAATTTGTCCAATCCAGGTAACAAAGGTGACTGGCCTTTAAGTTTAAATAATTACCAGAAAAGGGTTACTAGAGCATCAACTCATTCAAGAGTTGAACCCATTAAGATATTTAATGCCGCCTGTAGGAATTTCGCGGGGCTTAAAAGCTTACATTGCCTTTAAAAGGTGAAGTGAGTCAACCTTTTATTCCTTTTGTGCAAAGTTTCTCTCTTGTTTTTGTTTTACAAAGTGAATACTGAAAAAAAAGAAAAGAAAAAAAAAGTGGCGGAATATACAATCAAATTGGGTACAAAAGCCCAGGGTGTGAATTGCGTTTGCGGTGGTTGTTAACTTGCCCAAGTAGAAGGATTTCTCAAGAAAATTAATTCTTTGGCAAAGTGAGGATGGTGTGTAATATTCAAAATAAGTTGTCTGAAAACTCTTTGGAGTGCTATACCCCCAAAGGGAAAAAAACGTAGGTCTTAGAACGTTGTTCGTGCAATGTTGCTTTAAAATAAAGCTTTGTTTATCAATAAATGAGGGAAGAACCTCCATTGTGTCTAAGAAATTACACAGTAATGGGTTTATTCACTAAGCTGGGTGAAAGAGAAAATAACAATGGTTTAAAGTTTCCATATTTGTCATTCTGGAGTGCTAGCAATATGAGTTTAAAGCAGGAGTCTTCAAACTTGGCCCTTTGATGACTTGTGGACTTCAACTCCCAGAATTCCTCAGCCAGGCACGTGTGTGTGTGTGTGTGTGTGTGTGTGTGTGTGTGTGCGCCTGGCTGAGGAATTCTGGGAGTTGAAGTCCACAAGTCATCAAAGGGCCAAGTTTGAAAAACGCTAGTTTAAAGTCTATTTTTTATTCCTGAAATAAATTTACAAGAGGCTATACTGCTTCTGAGTTAAATTCAGCTGCTCCCCAACTTACAGCCACAATGGAGGCCAAAATGTCTGTTGCTAAGTGAGACAATTAAGCAGATTTTGCCTCATTTCATAACCTTTCTTCACACAGTATTTGATATATGTCATCTTTGATATATTTGGGGTGTGTAGTTCTGACAATCTACATGGAATGATCCAAGGCTTGGAGACTGAAACATACGAAGAACGGCTGCGGGACTTGGGTAGATGTAGCAATCTAAAGAAAAGAAGAAATAGGTGAGACATGATAGCAGCGTTCCAATATTTGAGGGGCTGCCACAGAGACGAGGGGGTCAAACTATTCTCCAAAGCATCAGAGGGCAGGAGAAGAAACAATGGTTGGAAACTGAGCAAAGAAAGAAGCAACCTGGAATTAAGGAGAAGCTTCCTAACAGTGAGGACAATCAACCAGTGGAACAGCTTTGCCTTCAGAAATCGTGGGTGCTCCATCCCTGGAGGTTTTTAAGAAGAGACTGGATGGTCACTTGTCTGAGATGGTCTAGGTTCTCCTGCTTGAGCAGGGGGATGGACTAGAAGACCTCCAAGGTCCCTTCCAGCTCTATTCTCTCCTACTGATCCTCTCTGAAACAAACAAGTAGACTTCGTTGGACATTACATGCAAGGGATGAGGAAAGAGAGGTGGGCTATTAACCCCAAAATGGAGAGGAGAGTATCTCTACTTTTTTTCATCTAACAAGCCCTGCTCCACTGCAAACAAAATTAATTAAAGGAAAGGAACATCCTACGCCTCTAAATAATTATGGGAAGCGAAGGAGGTGGGTGGCTTTGCTGGAGGCCACTAGAAACCCAGCCATCCAGCAAAAGCCCAAAGGCCCATCCTCCTGAATTACACAATGTCCAAAATTGTTCTTCAGCAATGGGGCTCTCTTCACACACACACACAATTTTGCACACCAAGCCAGTTGTAGCTGAGAAGATAGCAAGGCAGTTAGGGCGCTTCAAAGCTCACGTTCTGAAGCTTTTGACCTTGGCTTGGAATTGTAAATGTATAATTGTTTAACTCTAAGAAGAAGGGGAAAAAAAATCTCTTTGTGTTTGTTTGTTTTTTCCCCCCTCCAAGTTTCAAACCCTTACAAAATTCATTCTGGGGTTGTTTTTTTCCTTTTCCAATTAAGCATCTGGATGATCAATCCAGTTGGACTACAGATCGGGTGCAAAGCTTGATAGTTTCCGGCTGTCTTGCTCACCGATAGTTGTAGTGTCATTTTGATTGTTTAATTTATAAATGAACAAACAAACAAACAAATAAATAAAATGAGCTGAGCCAAGCCAAACCCATTAAAATCAACAGTACAAACTTTTTCTTTTAAATTTAAAAACTTGTTAAAATCCAAACAACCTGATTTTTTTTAATAACCAGCAGAAATTAAGACAACCGATATCCTTTTAATTTCCTCCCCGCTTTTTTTTTTTGTTTTTGTTTTTTGTTTTCCATTTGGGGGAAGGGGAAATAGGGCAACTCTTCTTTTGAGTTAGTTGGGGGTGTGGGAAAGGGCCTCCAGCACCCTTCCAAAGCAGATGCACAAGTTATAAAAGTCATGGAAGAGGAAGCGAGGTGGAAACAAAGGTTTTCCACCGATCTTCCAACTTCCACGATGTGCATTTCATCCAAAGGGCTCCGGAGACTTCCTGTGTTGTCTTCTGCAGAATAACAGACGCTTAGCAATAAAAACACGAGAGAGGCAAGTTGAGTGTTGTTCTGGCTAGGAAATGGATGGAAATGTGCTCTTTCACCAAAGTCTCGCCCTTCCTAATTGCTTCCCCACACAAGCCCAGACTCGTACTAAGTAAACAAAGCTTCCCCATATTAATACGTATGTTGGAAAGCCAAGTTGCAACTCGACGGAAGGAATCCAGGAATGTGATGAAAGGATCTCTGCTGATATCTAATTTATGCTTTTTAACATCAAAGAGGAAAACAAATTACTGGGTAATTTTTTTTTTAAACAAAATATATCTTTACTACTTTATTTCCTTGAGTATGGAAACTGCAGTCAGAATCCGGTTCAATTAGTTAATTCCTTCTGGAGTTAAACTCAAGGTGAATTTGCTGAATCATTATTGGGGGGACATGCTCTTTAACAGGTATAATTTCTTTCCCCATCACTGGCCTCTATAGTGTGTGTGTGTGTGTGTGTGTGTGTGTGTGTGTGTGTGTGTATGAGAAAGAGATTAAAGACAAAGTGGCAGGCATTGTGTATGTCTAGTCTAGTGAAAAGAAGGACCAGGGGTGACCTGATAGCAGTCTTCCAATATTTGAGGGGTTTCCACACAGAAGAGGGGGTCAACGTATCTTCCAAAGCCCCTGAAAGCAAGAAAGAAGCAACAGATGGAAACTAACCAAGGAGAGAAGCAACCTAGAACTAAGGAGAAATTTCCTGACGGTGGGGAGAGTTAACCAATGGAACTGCTTGCCTCCAAGAGTTGTGGATGCTCCATCACTGGAGACTTTTAAGAAGAGACTGGACTGCCATTCATCAGAAATGGTACAGTTTCTCCTCAAGAGTAGGGAAGGGACCTTAGAGGTCTTCTAGTCCAACCCCCTGCTCCAGCAGGAAACCCTAAGTGGAATTTTCCTCCAATGGCATTTCCCCATGTATTTTACCAGGAAACATAGATAGGGCAGCCTAGAACGCTCAGTGCCTTCCTAACCATACCCAAGCACTCCGAGTTTGTTGGTGATGTCCATTTTGCTCTAGGAGTTCATGGTGACCTAACCCCATACCATTTCAGACAAATGGCTGTCCAGTCTCTTCTTAAAAACTTCCAGTGTTGGAGCATTCACCGCTTCTGGAGGCAGGTGGTTCCACTGGTTAATTGTTCTCACTGTCAGGAAATTCCTCCTTAGTTCCAGGTTGCTTCTCTCTTTGGTTAGTTTCCATCCGTTGCTTCTTGTCCTGCTTTCAGGTGCTTTGGAGAAGAGCTTGACTCCCTCTTCTTTGGGGCAAACCCTGAAAGATTGCTTTTAAAAGCAAACTAAATTGGGTGTCCTTAAGGGGGGTAATGCACACATCCTATGTAAGGAAATACTTTAGAGCCACTTAAAAGATTTTTCTGACTTTATCACCACCTCTGTGTTGGCTAGTGGCTTTTGGTTTCACCTCCTGAAGCCCTATGAAACGTTACCCTATTAAAATTATTCTGATGAAAGCAGCCTTTCCTTAAGCTTCCGTTTTCCGAGGAGCCGTATCATCTCGGTGTAAAAAATGGATTGCTGGAGGATTATGAAAAATAAATCTCCAGGGGGGCTCTGCATTACAGACGCATATGAAACTTATAAAAGTTCCTGACAATAAATACTGCTAGAGGGTTAACTGAAGCTATTTCTGCACTTGGCAGAGATATTTCCAGCAATGTACATTGTTTAACGCTCAGGATGTGTAAGCTATCAGCTATTGTCAACCGCTGAAGCAATTACCACTTTGCCAGCTTCTTCAAGTTAGGTCATGAAATCAACTGTGCATGATATCAGATTTAATGTTAAGCATGAAAAATATGATGTGCATAAACGTCTGCCACAATGACTCACAAGGACTGGAGAGAAAAGAGCAGGGGAACAGTTGAAGGGAAGACAAAACACGGCTACAAGAAGGGTAATTAAAGCAATTGGAATCAAATGGATGGCTGGGCCAAAATACTTATTTCTAGCTAGATCACCTTTCCCAAATGGAGTGCAATTGGTTTCTTTAACTGGGTGTAATTTGTGCGAAAGAATTCTGGCATTTGAAAGATGAATTTGTTTTTAGGTGTGGCATTTTAAGCAAGGCTTAGGCTTTATTATCCGCAGTCTTGTTAAGAGGAGGGCAAGTGATTTGGAAAAAGGGCAAAGGAGGGTCACGAGTAAAGTTGGCATGGCCATTTAGGGAGATTCACCAAGTTTCTTCACTTACATCATATTGCAACAATGGCAAAAGGTTCTACATTTAGGCAAGAAAAACCAAACACACAGGTACCGTATAGGTGGTACCTTGCTCAATAGTAGCAACTGTGAGAGAGACCTCGGAGTCCTAGTGGACAATCCCTTAAATAAGAGCCAGCTGTGTGCTTCAGCTGCCAAAAAAGCCAACACAGTGCTGGGCTGCATTAACAGAGGGATAGAATCAGGATCACGTGAAAGGTTAATACCACTTTACAAGATCTTGGTAAGGCCACACTTGGAATACTGCATCCAGTTTTGGTTACCACCATGTAAAAAAGATGTTTAGACTCTGGAAAGAGTGCAGAGAAGAGCAACAAAGATGATTAGAGGACTGGAGGCTAAAACATATAAGAACGATTGCTGGAATTGGGTATGTCCAGTTTAAGGAAAAGAAGGATGAGGGGAGACATGATAGCAGTGCTCCAGTATTTCAGGGGCTGCCCCAAAGAAGAGGGAGTCAAGCTATTCTCCGAAGCACCCAAAGGCAGGACATGATGCAACGGATGGAAACTAAGCAAAGAGAGAAGCAATCTAGAACTAAGGAGAAATTTCCTGACAGAACAATCAGTGGAACTACTTGCCACCAAACTAGGTAGTATCGTCAGTGTAAAACCCCACTCCCTTTGAACACTGATGATGTTACATAGTTTGGGCAATGAAACAGCTGCAAGGAAACAAGCTCACAGAGCACCAAGCTACAAACATTTTTTGACTATTCCTGTTATATTTCCCAAGGAAATTCCATCATCTTATTACTAATAGAATTTTTTTTTTTTTTACAAGAGGCATACTTGAGTCTCATATTGGAATACAAGGGAGATCAAAAAGTTTGGGGGGAAAAAGCAGTATTAACAAAGATGATTCTGTAATGAAATTAAAATATCAAATAGTGGTCATAAAAATAGCCAAAGTAATAGAAAATGAAGAAGCTAAGATGCTCTGGGATTTTAGAATTTCAATTTTAGAATTTAACATCCCGAATAAAATTATTGATAAGAAAGATTTTTTTAAAAAGGTCTGGAGAGTGGATGTGGCAGTACCCAGAGGCAGCAGATAACAAGATCTGTAAATACAAAGAACTGTAAATAGAAATAGAACAACTGTGGCTGAAGAAAGCAAAGATAGCACCAATAGTAAGAGGCATCTTGGGTGCAGTCCCAAAACATCTGGAGCCCCACTTAAACACCATTTGCACTGACAAAATCCCCATTAGTCAATTGCAAAAGGCAGCTTGACTTGGAACACCTTACATCCAGCAAAGATATCTTTAATACCATCAAAAAACAACATCTGCCTATCACAGGTCTTTGGGAGGGATTCGTTTGGGTGGACCAAAATGCCAAACCCAATCTGAACATCAGGCTGACTGTGTAACAAACCATAATAATGGTTCAAGAACAGTCATCATGCATATATGTAATAAAAACTGTAATCAAGAAAGTTCATATGATAACATGACAATGTATGCCAGTTATGAAAGGAAGAATAGAAGGAGACTGTTGAGCACCTAGTATGGAATGGGGAAAAAAAAACCTGCAGCCGGAATATTTCATAGATGTAATAAAATGGCCACTTAATTCATGGGAACCTTACTAAGAGTTACAATTTACCAGCAACGAAGAGTTGGTGGAACCACAATATTGAAAAAGTACTCAAGAACAAAGCATTTCTGGGAGATTTTCAAATAAAGTATAACTAATTTACCTACAATAGGTCAGACACAACAGTTGTTACACACAAACAAATAATTGATCTTCAGGAACTAGAGGTGGAAGGAGAAAGAATTAGAAAAAAAAATAGGGAAATGTAAAGACCTTCAAACAGAGTTTGAGAACATGCTGGAAGAAGTAAGTTTTGTTTGATGGGCAGCAAAGGATCTGGAATAGCACTTGAAACAACTGGAATGGCTAGAATCTGAACTCATCAGAATCACAGAATAACAGAGTTGGAAGGGGTGTTGGGGGGGTCTTCTAGTCCAACCCCCTGCTCAGATAGGAAACCTTATACCATTTCAGACAAATGGTTATTCAATCTCTTCTTAAAAACTTCCAGTGTTGGAGCATTCACCGCTTCTGGAGACAAGTCGTTCCACTGATTAATTGTTCTCACTGATAGGAAATATCTCCTAAGTTCCAGGTTGCTTCTCTCCATTGCTTCTTGTCCTTTCCTCAAGTGTTTTGGAGAGTAGCTTGACTCCCTCTTCTTTGTTGCAGCCCCTCAAATATTGGAGCATTGCTATCATCTCTCCCCTCGTCCTTCTCTTCATTAAACTGGACATACCCAATTCCAGCAACTGTTCCTTATATGTTTTAGCCTCCAGTCCCCTGATCATCTTTGTTGCTCTTCTCTGCACTCTTTCTAGAGTCTCAACATCTTTTGTACATCGTGGTGACCAAAACTGGATGCAGTATTCCACGTGTGGCCTTACCAAGGCTTTGTAAAGTGGTATTAACCCTTCACGTGATCTTGATTCTATCCCTCTGTTAATGCAGCAATCAATTATCAAAAGTTGCAATACTTGGAACAGCGTTTAGTCAGTGGTGGGATTCAGCCAGTTTGCACCCCTTTGGCGGAACAAGTAGCTAATTTTTTGTTGCCCAGGCCCAGAATGGACTTCTGGAAGTGACATCCACACAGAGAACCGATTGTTCACCTATTTGAATCTCACCAGTGGTTTAGGGCATGCTAATATTTTTAACTATCTTAGATTTGGGCGAAGGATATGATAGTTAAGTGTGCCAAATCAACTGACTATATGCAAATAGCAGTAACAACAATGACAATAACAACGTTTAATGGTAGCATTGCTCCATAGCATTATCTTTATTTATAAGAATGACTCCCACATGGAAGGCTGATTCTCACATTGGGAAAAAGAAGGGTGTGTGACTGCAGATTGCAACTTTGGTTGGAATGTGTTGATCAGTCCAATAGAAACAAACACGATCTAGAGTAATTGGGAGCATCCCGGGATCATTATGGAGAGTTTGTCTTCTATCATCTTGGGACTAACCATGCCTATCATGGCAACTCTTCTGAGGAGAGAAGCCCTCCCTAAGGCAGACATTTTATGAGAACAACTCTAAGAGGTTTCAGACACATCCACCAGACCAAAAGATTTGTGTATCCTGGATGGAGAGGCAAATAGAGATAGAGGATTTACGAATCTCTGTTTCTGAGGCCAAGGAAAGTGGTACATAAGAAGAAAAAAATAGTAGTAACTCAAACTTGCTCCCTGTCCTTTGCTCAGTTGCTGTAGGAGAAGAGAGGCAGAACCTGGGGATGGAGTTAAAAGAGGGATCAGCCTAGAATCCCTACATAGCCACATGAGAACAAAATCCAGTAACCTGACATTTGTTCAGAAGATGCCTATGCATAGGCTCTTAGCAATAAACCAGTTTAATTCAATCTTCACATGTGGACTTGGTCTTTTGCACTGACAATTGCTGGCTGATCAGTGACAAATATCAGATTAACAACCTCTTTTTTTTTTTTTTTTACATTCTGGTATTAGTAAAATGAAGGAAAAAAACGAGTATGAACAAAAAAGGCATGAATTGTGCTTTCATTGGATGTTTTCCAGATGTTCCAAATAGAATAGAATAGAATAGAAATATAGAATAGAATAGAATTACATAATAGAATAGAATAGAAATATAGAAAAGAATAGAATATAGAATAGAATAAAATATAGAATAGAATATAGAATAGAATCTAGAATATAGAATATAATTACAGAATAGAACAGAATTACAGAACAGAACAGAATATAGAACTACGGAATGCAATAAGATATGGATTGGAATGGAATTAGAATGGAATTGGAATGGATTAGAATGGACAAGTGACTATCCAGTCTCTTCTTAAAAATCTCCAGTGATGGAGCGCCCACGATTTCTGGTGGCAAGATGTTCCACTGGTTAATTATCCTCACTGTCAGGAAGTTCCTCCTTAATTCCAGGTTGCAGCTCCCAGAATTCCTGAGCCAGCAAGCTGGTTCCAGAATTCCAGGAGTTGAGGTCCACAGGTCATAAAGGGGCCACAGTTTGCCATCCCATCCTAGCTAGACTCTTTTTATCATTGAGTTCACCTCATCTATATTTTCACACAGCTTCTTTTACGAAAAGAAATACCTGTTGCCCCTTGAAACCATATTGGTTGGCATGACTTTTATACCCAGCAGATGCAGTATTCTTTCAGTGTGCTTTTGTTGACTTGTTATTTGAATCTCCTCTGTGAGATTTGGCAGAATTAAGAGGCAGGAATTTAACGATAAGAGAAGAATTATAGTCTCACCTTCAGCAACAGAAGAGTCTGAAAGCCATCACTGTTTCAAAATAACATTTAAAGAGATTCTCCCCCCCCCTCATTTCTTTCCTTTTCTGGCTTTTTCCTCCAGACATAAATCATGGTTTATAGACCACAACAGCATAACCAGCCAAACCCAACCCAACCCAAACTCATTACACAGAGGACGATGTGTGACTCCAGCTTCAGTTTTCGTGAAAGCCTTAGGCGGAAGAAGGCAATCACAAATAAAAAGGGGGGAAATGTCAAAAACTGGCATTAAAAAATATCTCTTGGTTTTTTGTGCTACATTAAATTATGAATAATGATAGCAGTTGTCTTGTTCCTGTGTTTTGAAAGAAAGGAAGGCGGTAGTACGTTCCATAAAAAATGGCCACTGAGATTCTCCATCATCCAGGCCATGGTTGTCCCAAAGGTGCTTTTGCAAAAGGCAGCTGGGCATTCTTGTTTGGTTTTGTTTTTGAAAACATTTAGCTTCTCAAGAACTTCTGAACAACCAGAGAAGCTTCTTGGATGAGAAGCGAGACATTTTCAAAGAAAAAAAACCCAAAAAAGTCCAGTTGCCTTTTGGAAAAGCACCTTTGGAATTCCATCAAGAAAGAGATGGCGTTGGCAAGACTCTTTTGTTACTTTTTCCCTACATTTGTCCACTTTTAGATTACTGGGGTGATAGAGGGGAGAAGTAGAACCAATTGTTGCTGAAATCTTCACCGCCCATTTACCTTTGCACATGCCAACGTTCAACTGGATGGCAAAACTGAGGGTTTACCTCTATTGCCAGTTATCAGGATGGGCAGAGAAATGGACAAAGTCATCCTCTCTTAATCCCCCACTCAATGACAACACAACGTCAAGGTATGTTTTCTGCTCCACTTCTGAAGTAGCCCTTTCCTTGTTAAGTCACCTTGAGTCAAGGATCTCCAAACCTGGCAACTTTTATACTTGTGAACACCAACTTCCAGACTTCCCCAGCCACATGGAGAATTCTGAAAGTTGAAGTCCATAAGTCTTAAAGTTGCCATGTTTGGAGACCTTTGGTTTAGAATAGAATAGAATGGAACGGAATAGAATAGAATAGAATAGAGTAGAGTAGAGTAGAGTAGAGTAGAGTAGAGTAGAATAGAATAGAATAGAATAGAATAGAATAGAATAGAATAGAGCTGGAAGGGACCTTGGAGGTCTTCTAGTCCAGCCCCCTGCTCAAGAACCTATACCATCTCAGACAGGTGAATGTCTAGTCTCTTCTTAAAAACCTCCAGTGATGGAGCACCCACGATTTCTGGTGGCAAGCTGTTCCACTGGTTGATTGTCCTCACTGTCAGGAAGTTTTTCCTTAATTCCAGATTGCTTCTCTCCTTGATCAGTTTCCAACCATTGTTTCTCATCCTGCCTTCAGGTGCTTTGGAGAATAACGTGACCCCCTCTTCTTTGTGGCAGCCCCTCAAATACTGGAACACTGCTATCATGTCACCTCTATTTCTTCTTTTCTTTAGACTAGCCAAACCCAAGTCCCGTAGCTGTTCTTCTTATGTTTTAGTCTCCAGGCATTGGATCATCTTAGTTGCTCTTCTCTGAATGTTTTCCAAACTCTCAACATCTTTTTTGGGATATGGTGACCAAAATTGGCTGCAGTTTAGGAGAAGGCACTTCAGGCTAAGCTATAATGGGCAGAAGGAATAACTTTGAGGCACAGAAGTAAAAGTGGCAACCGAACAATGGTCAGATAAAAATCTGAATCCAGGGCAGAAATATAACTTGAGAAAGCATCTTAGATGTGACTTCTCTCATTCCCACAAAGAAAACGGTAAGGAGGGAGGGAGCACATTCAGACTTCTATTTGAAGACTTCTCTGGCTATAATCTTAGTAGTAGCATTCACAACTCTACTTCCCAAGTCAGGTCTACCTTGAAATAAGCCCAGAAGTTACTTGGCTCCTTCATAGAGGCTGGAACAGCTTTTCAGAGATCATAAACACACCACAGCTAGATCTCTGGCCTGATAAATAGTAGGTTCCTGGTTCAAAACCCACTCAAAATAATTTTAAATCCAATTCAAATATTTTCACATCTTCTATCTCTGATTAATTCAGTTAACAGCTTTCTTCTATTGAATGTTACATCCTGATCTGTCTGATACACTTTGCTTTAATTTCATGTTTTAATAACATAAGTAATCTACTTTCCATTAAGGGGTGGCATATGAAATTTTATTGACGGAATAATGTAAAATTTCTTTCTTTCTTTCTTTCTTTCTTTCTTCCTTCCTTCCTTCCTTCCTTCCTTCTTTCCTTCCTTCCTTCCTTCCTTCCTTCCTCCCCCCCTCTCCCTCCCTTCCTTCCTTCTTCCTTCTTTCCTTCCTTCCCTTCTTGTTTCTTGCCTTCCTTCCTCCCTCCCTCCCTCCCTCCCTCCCTCCCTCCCTTCCTTCCTTCCTTCCCTTTTTGTTTCTTGTTCCTTCCTTCCCTTTTTGTTTCTTGCCTTCCTTCCTTCCTTCCTTCCTTCCTTCCTTCCTTCCTTCCTTCCTTCCTTCCTTCCTTCCTTCCTTCCTTCCTTCCTTCCAAAATTACAATGGCAATTTTCGGCTGAGTTGTGGTGATAAGACGGAGATTACCTGTAATAATAGAAAAGGAAACCAAATGGAATCCAACTGGTTGATACCCCAACAGCAGCCTTCAACTATCTGAAAGGGCAGCCTTCAAATAACTGAAGACTTGCCCTGCTGGGCATCTGTTTCAGATTTCCAGCTTCTTCTGCTCTGAGACAATATGCAACCGTTCCTCACAGTAGCTTTTTGTTCTCTCTGAGGGATCTTTCCATAGTTTGGAGCAGAAGAGAACAGGATGCCCCTGGTCTGTTCCTGCCATAAAGCGGGCTTCGAATAGCTCCGCTAATTGTGAAGCGAAGGAGAAATAAAAGAATTATGAATAGGCTTCTCTCCCTGAAGGCCATGAATGGAAGCCCAGTGTATCCGCATCGGTGTCTCATCCTCTTCCTTAGTCAGAATTGTTATCTTCGGCTCTTGCCCCAAAACGGAAGTCGTGAAGCAAAGCCCTCGCAGCAGAAGGACTGGACGGCGAGAGGATGAATACCCCTCCGTCTTCGTTCAATTTTATTAGGCCTCGCAGATATGTCGTCAAACAGGAACTAAGGAAGTGCCAGGGATGGAGACATCCAAACACGTAGGCCGAGTGGCTCGGAAAACAATGCTCCACTTTCTCTGCACGGAGGCCTAAGGGAAATGCGAGGGTCTTGGCTGTGTTCATACAACATGGCAAGCTACGGTTTTGCCTGAATAAAATACAGTTTGCACGCTTGCTCCAAAGGGGATTTTGATTTAGTGTGTGAACTCGGAAACTGAGACATCCTGTTTCATGGAAACGAATCAGCCCCTCATCCAATGGTGGGATTCAGCCGTTCACACCACTTTGGCAGAACCAGTAGCTAATGTTTAGTTGCCCAGGCCCAGAACGGACTTCCGGAAATGGCCTCCATGCAGAGAACCGGTTGTTCATATATAGGGACTTCTTTGAGGGAGGGGTTTTTTCAGACCCTGTTGGCCAGTTAACTTTTCAACATCTTTTTTTCCAAAAAACCGGATGCCGTATTCCAAGTGTGGCCTTACCAAGGCATTGTAAAGTGGTATTAACCCTTCATGTGATCTGCGATCTATGCAGTTGGGTTAGTCCAAATTACAGGCTTACGTGTAGCTTGGAGATGTTATAAGGCA